>NC_060286.1:2412590-2433245 GCF_021613505.1 Equus quagga
TGTGTGTGTGTGTGTGTGTGTGTGTGTGTGTGTGTGTGTGTGTGTGTGAGTGTGAGCAACAGCACTGAGGATTGCCATTCTCTTCCTTGTAGGTGAAAAGAACTTTTTCATTCTTTGAAAAGAAGTGAGACCATTCTCAAAAGCCTTTTCCTGCAATAAAGCTGGGCGGGGGTGGTGCGGGGGTGGTGCGGGGCCTGGGGCTTGGGCGTGAGGCCAATGAGTCATCAGAAAACAGCTGGGAGAGATCACGGGGCTTTGGGCAAGAGCTGGGGAAGCCTTGCTTAATCCCGAGCACAACGTGTGGGCCTCCCTCCGTGAGAAGAGGGCCGAACCAGAGGTCCAGAGGAGGCTGATGCCCGGGATGGCCGCCAGCCGAGGGCTGTTGGAGGTACAAGTGGAAGGCAGACAGGTCCTGGGATATTGGCTAGAGACACTCAGCTGCTGGAAAAACGAGGTTCAGGAAGCTGTGTGGACTGTCTGAAGCGAGACTTGTGATAGAAGCGACCTTAACACTTGGTTAGGTAATCCATACCTCAGATACATTGAACAGGGATGTGAGCTAGACCCTGAAAAGAGGCAGGACTTCCAAGGTGGGAAGTGGGAGCGGAGAGTGAAACAGAAGGGGCAACTGTGCAGTCAGTGCAGGGGCCTGAGGCCCTGAGAAGAATCCCTGGGCTCCCAACCTGGATTAGATTCAAGCAGTTGCCGAGTAGAAGGGCCAGGGGGCAACCAGGAGGCCCTAAGCAGAGTGGAAACTGAGGAGGAGGTTCTGAAAGAGGCTGCAGAGCCCACAGTCAGGCAGTGAGGGCAGCCCACTCCCACCCCAGCTGAAACCGGACAGCGTGACTCTAGCCCCCAACTCTGTAGGCAGTGGGGGAGGGGGAGGAGGATTTTCCAGATGAAACCTAGACCAACAAGTCCTTCTAGAGCTTTGAAGAAGGAACTGGGGAAGCGAGACCACGAGACGCCTGGTCCCCCTGTGTGAAGCTGTGACATCACGAGTGACTTACTCTGTTTTGCTGTGGTCAGCTGCCCATCGTTTGCTACCTGTTATCCTTTATTTCTCAGTAATTAGCAGTGATTAAGAACGGTCAAGAAACCAGACTGCCTGGCTTCATATTCCAGCTCTGCCACTTACTAACTGTGAATTTGGCCGTGTTTCTAAATGTCCCCGAGTTTCTATTTCTTCATCTGTAAAGCTGGCATAATGAGAGGACTGACTCCTGGGGTGAAGAAGATTAACCCAGATTCTGCCCCTAAAGCCCTTGCCTCAGAGTAAGGGCTCAGTAAAGGTTTGTCTGTGGCGATGGTGAGGCTGGAAGTAATAGCAGCAGCAGAAGTAATGATAGTGACAAACTGAAACAGTCGTGTACTTGTTTCCGGGCTAGGAGAGGAGATGAGAACTTGGGAAATGGCGCCCTACCAGCTTGGCACGCAGAGGAATCCGAGAGGAAGAGCTTCCTACTGGGATTAATCTCTGAGCGCCTCACCGTCCCAGGCTGGTTCCCTTCAGCCTGCCCACAGCTCCGGACATCCTCCATTCCTTCAGATCTCTGCACTGGAACCAGCTCAGTAGAGTGTGTTTCCTGCTGGGACCCTGGCTGATCAGTACCTGATGGTCATTTTGTGTCTTTCCAGCTGTCTTTTGTGCTAGTTCTCAAACTCGTGCCTTCTCCCAACTGCCCCCTTGGCTGTGGGCGCCAGCATTTCCCAAGCACTGGGGAGTGACTTTTAGTCATCTGTGACTGGTTGCTCCCATTCCCTGATCCCCCGCAATCTGACAAGTCCCCACCCCCTGAGACTCTAACCCCACAGAATCCCTCATGCCCTCCCCCCCTTTCCCTTCTCATGGCTTCTCCTTCCCTTTCACTCCCTTCTCACTGCCCACTCAAAGGGCTATGACAAGACCATCCTAACTAGACCCCCAGCCTCAAGGCTCCTTCTCTGAATTCCTAATTCGGCCTACGATTTGCCGCCAGATTAATCTTCCGAAAGCTGGGGCTTTCACATTTTTTGGCCATGATTCACAATAAGCAATGTATTTTACTTCACAACCCAGCACACTCGTACAAAACTCACAAGGCAGTACTGCACTCTGATATTTTTTTAAGATTTTATTTTCCTTTTTCTCCCCAAAGCCCCCCTGTACATAGTTGTATATTTTAGTTGTGAGTCCTTCTAGTTGTGGCATGTGGGACGCCGCCTCAGCATGGCCTGATGAGTGGTGCCATGTCGGTGCCCAGGATCCGAACCGGCGAAACCCTGAGCCGCCAAAGCGGAGTGCGAATTTAACCACTCAGACACCGGGCTGGCCCCCCCTTTTTTTTGTTTTTAAGGTTTTTATGATGTTTGTTTAATTAATGACCCACGAAATTGAGTTTGTGGCCCACTAATGGGTCGTATCACACAGTTTGAAAAGACTGCCCCACCACAGCTCTAATTATGTCATACCCCAGTGAAAGCTTTCTGTTGTCCCCATTGTTGACTGAATTTAGTACAAGTTGTTTAACCTGGCATTTAAAGTTTCTAAGGAGGACCCCAATTTGACTGTCTAAAGATTTCCCTCCCTACCTCCATTTATGTCATTTAAACTCTCTGGGCCTTAGGAGTCTAATATATAGGATGGGAATGAAAATATTTCCCCAGCCTGAAGGAGTTGAAGACTAGATAATCCATTTAGTTTCCTCTATAAGAACTATGATTCTGGGATTGTAAGTGCCCAATATCCAGAAACCAAACATGTCTCCTCTCTGGTCTCCATATCCTCCCATGTCCATGTCTTGGTTCATTTGTCCTTTGGCCATCTTCCTCTATCTCCCTCTATCTTTCATGTTAAATCCCGTCAAATTTCAACAAGAGCAAAGGATAGAGGGAAGAAAAGTCAGAACATACTCAAGGAATGCAACTAGTCCTCTAAGGGTGGAACCACTAAGGTTACACGCAGGTGAGAAGGAAGAGATGGAACTAAAGAGGCGGTCTAGCTAGATCAGCCAAGCCAAAAGCCTCAGGCTGAGATTTCAACTGAATTTAGAAGTCGTAGGGATTCCGTTGATAGTTTCTGAGCAGATGTGACATGATCAAAGGTGAGGCTTAAGAAGACTGACTTGCCTTGAGCTGGGGACATCAGAGGTTGTTTCAAACTTTTTTAAAATTGCTTTTTCTCCCCAATCCCCCCAGTACATAGTTGTATATTTCAGTTGTGGGTCCTTCTTGTTGTGGCATGTGGGACGCCACTTCAACATGGCCTGACGAGTGGTGCTATGTCCTCGCCCAGGATCCGAACCGGTGAAACCCTGGGCCGCGGAAGCGGAGCGCCAACCTAACCACTCGGCCATGGGGCCGGCCCCCAGAGGTTATTTCAATAGCAAAACTGACACAGCCTGAACGACACTGGGATCAGGACAGGCCAGACCAGGGATGGATCCTAGAAATCCAGACAGGCAGCACCTGGGAGGTTGTCACAGCCACCGAAGGGCCATCCGGGGGAGCAGAAGGAATATCGTGTCTAAGGGGCAGACTCGAGCAGAGGGCCAAGTAGGTGGCTGGCTCCCGCCCACTCTGGCAACGTTGCACAGGGACACAGCCAGGAGCTGGGGCTTGGGAGCAGGAGGCCGGTCCCTGAGGGCTGGTGAGAGCCAAGCTTCTGGCAGAAAAGAAACGGAATCACCCTTTCCTCAGTCCTGCATGTGACAGTTTCTCTGCCCGCCCTTTTGCACACTGGTCTATCTGACTCCAAAGCTGGAAGTCTGAATGACACTAAACAACCACCAACGTCTCTGAGGACAAGCAGCAAGTTCTCTCTCCTCCTGGGCCCTGGCACATATTTATACAGAGTAAGCCTGGGTAAATATTTGTCGGATTAAATTGAAAAGGGGTTGTCCTTCCTATCACCCCCCACATATCACTGCCTGTTGTCTGCCTTCGGTGGGAGTTCATGGTGTCCTGGGCCTTACGCTGTGTAACTGCAAAAACCTGAAAACCAAAGCTCTGTGGCTGATTATACTGATACTGTGAATTCATTAACCTAAAGGGATTTCTAGATGAAAGGCTTAAGGTGCAGCTTCAATGACTGATGATGTGTGCACGGCCAAGGGACAAGTGAGTGTTACTGTCATCTTTCATCCCAGAGGCCTTGGGGAGCAGTGAGAGCTCAGCTTGGCAATGTGGTGAAATGTGAACGATAAATCATCGTGAGATTTGTTTTCCCCTCGTGCAGAGGGAGAAACCAGCACTATTATTATTTCTCATTTCACGTGCTCTCTTCCAGGTGTATCATGAACATCTGGGTCCCCGCTGCCCCAAGGCGCTCAGTAGATGGGTAGTGCCACTCAAAGAGCAGCCATGGAGGGAGGAAGCCGAGTCTCGGGCTGGAGCTGCCAGGATCTGTGTGGGTCCCACTGAAGTCCGGCAGCCCCGCCAGGAGTGCAAGAAGCTGGCTGTGGTCCCTCTGGAGCAGTGCACTCCTGGGGTAAACAAGCAGTGTTTGCCAGGAAAAGGGTATGGAACTGTTTCTCTTGGTAAAGTCTCCAAAAACACGTATTATTTGGAATCCCTGGCTCCTAGTTATTCATACACTTACCAAAAGCACCTCTGCCAGCAGGGAAGTAGAGGAAAGGCAGGCAATTACACTTCTGAGGCTCCTAGGATATTAAAAAAAGGTATAAATGGCTAAACAGGATTTAAAAACCATAGTATATTTTAATGTTTGTGTTTTTAAAATTAAAGTTGTATGATAAATATTGTCTTCTTTCCCTCCTGTTAGGAAAACTTTGCGTCTGAATCATAACCTCATTGGCAGATAGCTCAAAAGTCTAAATTTGAGGCTCTTCATGAATATGGGACCTGGATGTCTTGCCCCCTAATCCTACCCACGGTTCCCCCCTTGTCTCCTACCAGGCCCTGAGGTCCAGAATACAGCTCATTATGGTTTTGACTAATACCAGACTGTCCACTGCTCCATTCGACCACAGAGGCTCCCTTTGACCTCAAATCGAGCCTGAGTTTCCATCAGCCCCGGGGCTGCCCCGCATGCTAGACTCTGTCCTTGTCTGAAGCAAGTCTCCTGGGTCGTGAGAGCCTTTGCTGCAAACTCAGCCAATAAACCATGCTACTTGGCTTGAGTTCTCTCTCTGATTTCCCCACATGCACTAAAATTGTGAGAACTCTTTATTTCTAAATGCTCGGACACGTTCACCTGTAGCAACAGGAAAAGAAGGAATTCCCCAGAGACACTCTTTCGCTTGGGCACATGACAATTGCCTTCAAACCCATGGGGCCAAGAATAGGAGGTGCCCGGACGTCCTAAAACAGAAGCGCCTGATTTGGTTTCCATTGTAATAATACGAGGCACCGCCAGCACCCTCTTTTGAAAAATGGCCAAAGGGACTTAACCCAAAACATTAGCACATCTGCCTACGAGATTTTGACTTTAGGGAGCAATGGTCAGAGGGACCCGTTTCTTCGGAATGGGTGAATCTGCTTCTCCAGCTTTGGGGGGACCCAAGCTGGGGGCTCCTACAAGGCCAACTGACTTCCAAGTCAAAACCTAGTTGGGTGTTCCTTACTGAGACCTTTCCTCTAAGAATTTCAAGTCTATTTTAAAAGAATTAAGGAATTAGCACTCAACCCTTACACTCTCCAGCAACAGCAGGGGTTCCATCTCTTCTAGAAGTGGGAAATCTGAGGCCTTGGGGCCTGTTCTGTGTCCTTGGGTGGTGGACCTGATTCCTGCCTCAGAGTTCACCGACAGCTGAAAACATAAAGAGCTGGTGAGGAACAGGGAGTGACACCATTAGAAAGAGCTATCTGAAGAACTCTATACGGTACCCTAGAAATTATTATTATTTTTTTAAAGTTTGGCACCTGAGCCAACAACTGTTGCCAATCTTCTTTTTTTTTTTCCTGCTTTTTCTCCCCAAATCCCCCCAGTACATAGTTGTATATTCTAGTTGTGGGTCCTTCCACTTGTGACATGTAGGGTGCCACGTCAACGTGGTCTGATGAGCAGTGCCATGTCCGCACCCAGGATCCAAACCAGCGAAATCCCGGGCCGCCAAAGTGGAGCGCTTGAACTTAACCACTCGGCCACGTGGCTGTCCCCAACCTGGAAATTACTGATGTGTAATAGTGCCTACCCTTCAGAAAAAGAAGATAAGTGGAGAGCAGAAGGAATAACATAGAGCCTATAATATCATTAAAGGAATAAAAATATTTTTTCATATCAATCATCTTAATTATAGAGAGGTACAAATATGATGATGTAGCTGCCACTATATTTTTTGGCAAATGGCTACGTAATTTTATTCCCTCACAGGCTATGGCAAAGAGAAAACATTAAAAATTTTTTTAATCCCAAGGAATAATAAAGATACAAATGAAAGGAACACTTTTTTCCCAGACCTGATCACACTTATATTTGAAAAATGAGCACGCCTCTAAACATAGAAAGCTTCTGCCCACCAGACAAACGCTAGAAAACAGAGCTAGTTACTCTGTATTTATCTTGGGTGTTAAAGGAAGAGAAAATTATAAAGGAAGCATCACATGCATGACTAATTACTGATCTTTGTAAGTCCTCATCCCGTGACTTCCCGTGTGCCTTTCTAAAGGACATCATCACCCCCGCCTCTCCCCACCCTGTAATGCTCTTTCTCCATCAGGCAGTGCTCTCTTCCTTCTCCTTACACGGCTGGGGCACGGCGTTCCCAGGCTTCGGTCCTCAGCCCTCTTTCGTCTCCTCTCCATGCTGGGAGATGGCCTTCAGGCTCCAGGCTTCAACAACACTCTCCAGTCACAGCTCCAGCTGAATCTCTCCTGAGCTCAGACCTATATTTCATCTCCACCTTTACTCTTGGATGCCCTGTTGGACTTCAGATCTGAGGATATGCAAAACAAAACTCATAGTTTTCCCTCCCAGCTACTCCTTCTCTGTTCTCTATTGCAATCTATAACATCACTTTCCATTCAGGACCCACGTCAGAAGCCTCCAAGTTATCTGTGACCACACTTCCTTCTTCATTCAGGCATTCTATCTGCCATGGAGTCCTGTTAGTGTCCACCCCTAAAATATCTATCCTGATGTGCAATGGCAAATGGGTTTCATCTAATGTACTAACTCCGACTGATTAGTAGTGGCTGCCTGGAGCCCTGTGTTGAGAAGGATTCCGAGGTAGCATCTGATCTCATCAAGAAAAAGCACTGTGATCATTGATCAGTTCTGCTTTGGGTGGTGGTACACATGCCAAGTACTTGCCACCCAGCTCTAAATCTTCCCTGGTGAACAAACAGAGATAACTCCGTCCTGTTCCCACATCCACTGCTCTGGAGACTCTCTTAGAATAGGATTGCAATAGCCTTTTATGAGTTGCCTCCTTTCTGTCTCTCTCTCTCCTCCTCCAGTCTGTCATTCATCCAGCTCTTGCTTTATTCCTCTAAAGCAAAGAACTATCTAATCGTGTGTGTTTCAAAAGGCACTCTCATACTCGGATAAAGCATGCAGCATTAAAGGCCATTCAGAATCTGACGACAGCCCACCTATCCAGCGCCATATGCCCCGAGCGCTCCCAGATCAGACAGTACAGCCCTGTGTTCACAGCAGGACTCCAGGCCTCCCTGCCCAGTTTCAAACTCCAACTCTGCCACTTAACAGTTTGTGACCCTGAGCAAGTTATTTGACTCTATGGCCTCAGTTTCCTCATCAGCAAAATAGGAGAATAATCATACCTAGCTCATAGGATTATTGTGGGGATTTAATGAGTTAAAGTGTAGAAAAGGCCTGCAAGGGTTCCTGGCATGTAATAAACCCAGTGTAAACGTTCACTCCTCTCATTGCTACACGCCCGGCACACTTGCCCCTTGGACTTTGATCGGGCTGTTTCCATCGGCCCTGCCCCACCTTTCCCACTCCAGGAAGAAGAAAGTGTTCCTGCCCCGTCCTCGCGTAGCATGTACCATGTCCCTCCACGCCAGCAGTTAGCATGTTGTGCTGCAGTTGGTTGGTTACGGTATGTCCGACCTAATAGTTGGGAGCTCCTTGAGGGCAGAGAAGGTGCTTTACTTGCTTTTCGGTCCTCTACTTCCACCACGGTGTCTGCAAAAAACCCAGTAGACACAAATATGTCTGAATGATGACGTGATGAATGAATGAACGAATTGGCAGGAGAGGCAGAATGAGCACTGGGCAGTGATGATGACTATAGTTGAAACTGTTTGTTTATCTCCAAGAGAGACAATAAATAACAGTTTACCTCCTGGAATACTACACTAGCAGTGGGTAAATCTCTTCTAGATCTTGTACCAGCACATCAGCAGAAATCGGTCACCCAGCTCTGACTTTTTCTGTGCCCTCAGGAAGGGCTTGTATTAATTTAAATGTTATCGTGCTCATTCTCATCTCTAGAAACATGAACTTCACTTTTCATGGCCTAAGTCCTCCCCCACCTCCAATTCTATGCTAGATATAGAAGAAACAAACAGAAGCTCCCTGTTTGATTATAAGACCCTTGACCTTTACTCTTGATGGGACCATGGGCAAGTAGCTTGGAGGCGCCCGTGACCATGAGTATCATTGCAGCTAATATCATTGCACTGGGGGAGAGAAAAGATGAGGGTGGAATTGGCTGAGGGATAGGTGGGAAGCAGAGTGACAGTCCTGGAGAATGCAGCTGATAACGGAGAACTTGGATTTACAACCTGGATTAGAAAGAATGAGCCCTCTTCTGCAAAATACCCACCACCATTTGCCGCCTCACACTCTGGCTGTGATTTAGAATGTGCTTTTGTAGACACTAGACTTCCACAGTTTATAGTAAACAGCCAGGTGTAACTACACGCCTCTAAGCTTCTCTTCCAGGTTTATGACCTTGGTTCTGCCTTTGTGGGCTCAGAGCACGGGGCACGCCCTTCAAAAATGCAGAGAGGGGAAAACCTGTCTCTATGTTCTCCTACTTTCTGCAGAAGCCAGATGGCCCTAGTTCATTCCACAGAGAGATTTATGATTGCTGACTAGCAGATGCACTGAAAATATGCACAGCAGGTTGCCAATGTGCAGATCTAGAAGGATCTCTGAGCAGGAGTCTCTTGGTCTTGTGCCCCACCCCGCCACAGCCCTGGCAATGCCCACAGTTCTGTTTGCGCTGAGAGCACTGTAGCTCCACGGAGGTGATGTATCTCAACAGCGGCAGACACACTTTCTGGTTGACATCCTCCTCTCTGCTCTCTCTTCCAGAACAGTCTGGTAGGCTGGAGAAGATGCACTCAGAGAGCGTTTTGACAGTTCCATTTTTAGCAAAAACCTAGGGGAAATCCACATAAAACAAGCCTGTGCTCTTGGGGTGGGGGCGGGGAGGGGGTGGGGGACTATGATTTTGGGGGAGAGAAAAGATGAGGATGGAATCTGCTGAGGGATAGGTGGGAAGCAGAATGACGGCCCTGGAGAATGCAGCAAGGTGAAGGCCAGACTCATGAGGATTTGTTGGGGATGAAGACCAAAATCTTGCGGATCTGAGCAAGCCTGAGCTGACAGTGGACAGGCTGCAGAGCAGAGAAGGTGCAGTCCAACACCAAGTTCCCAGAAAAGACTTCCTGGGAGCAGGGTGTCTCCCAGGCCCCTGAGTCATGGGTGGGCAGTGTGGGATTCAGTGGGGAAATCCAGGAACAGAGTCAAAGAGCAGTAGCTATGGCAGCAACGCTGAAAGCCAGTTCTCTCTGGCTCCAGTCTCAAGCAGCACACACACAGGACCCAGCCTTCCACGTCACATGGGCTCCAGTGAGATTCTGCTTTAGGGCTCCTTGGTGGCAAGTGACAGAACCTGGCTTCAGCAAGCTGAAACAGAAAAAAGATTTTAAAAAGAGAGGGGCCAGGTAAGAGTGACGTACAAAATCCAATTGCAGGAATGAGACTAGGCCTCTGACAGGCCCTGGACCCAGGAATTTAAGTACTTCAGAACTCTCTGTGTCTCATCTCTTCCCTCCCTGAAACTTCTTGTTTCATCTCTGTGGACAAGCTTTCTCTGCTCATCACTTCATGTGGCAGAGCGTCTCATGTGGTTCCCAAGTTTACATGGCACAGACGCAGCCACATGTACCAACTGACCGACGGTCCTCAGGGGCCCAAATCCAAGCTCCCAGGTGAGAGAATCCAAATGCTCAGCTGTTTCAAGAGTTCACTCCTGATTCTATCAACTCCAGCCAGGGTGAGAGGTCATGAAGTATCAACATGGCTGCTGAGAGCCACCCCTGTGGGAATGGCAGGGAGGGGGGTTCTGGGAGAAGTGGGCAGGAAAAGATGTTTATTCTGCAACTTGTCTCTGTTGCCACTCTCAGTGTTGCTCTTGCTGCTCCCTCTTTCCTCACATCTGTACATGGGTGTCCCCTGCTCATTATTTAGGTCTCAGCTCAAACGTCACCTCCTTGGGAAAACGGTTCCGACCACATTAGCTAAAATAGTGATCAACCCCTCCCCACCTCTTCACATTCTCTGTCATGGGCTGAATTGTGTCCCCCCAAAATTCCTATGTTGCAATCTGAACCCTGAGTACCTCAGAATGTGACTGTATTTGGAGATAAGGTCTTTAAAGGGGTGGTTAAAGTTAAAATTAGGCCATTAGGATGGGCCCTAATCCAGTTTCACTAGTATCCTTGTAAGAAGAGGAGATTTGGACAAAGACGTGTACAGAGGAAAGACCATGTGAGGACACAGGGAGAAGGAGGCCATCCGCAAGCCAAGGAGAGAGGCCTCGGAAGAGCCAACCCCGCCGACGCCGTGATCGCAGACGTCCAGCCTCCAGAACTGGGAGAGAGTAAGTGTCTGTTATTGAAGTCACCACCCCGTGGTGCTTTGTGACGGCAGCCTTAGCAGACTAGGAAGCCCTATTCCTTTCCCTTGTTTTATGTTTCCTCAGAGAGGCAGATTGCATACTGGTTGAGTGCACAGACCCTGGCTCTGGGCTCTGTCAGTAGTAATGGCAGCAGCTGTGACAGGGCCTGGTGGGTATGCTAGAAGCCCTGCAGACGTAGAGAAGTGGCTGTGGTTGGAATGTGGGTTTCGGTAGTAGCTAGTGCAGAAGACAGGCCTGGGGTCAGGCTCAAGGAAGGGCTGAGGTGGCCAGGGAAGGCCCTTTCCACCTGCTGTGGCACCAGCGTGACCTTTTACTCTCCGGTGCTGCTGGCTTCCCCATCCAAGAAGACAGGTCTCCCTTCTAAGCAGGTTATGGCCTCCACTGCACCTTGAGGGGCTCTAGTTGAAGTATGGCAGGAGGATCTTGCAAACCAGCATCTGGCGTGTCACTGCCACCAACCCCATTTCATTTATTGACAGGTTTTGATGACCCTGTTCACTAGGTGAACTGGAAGGGGCAGATTTTGCGAAACGGCTGAGGCATATGTTAGGCCCCTCACTGAACACCTCTGCAGTGAAAGGAGTGTGTGCAGATGGCGGGAATAGACACAACAGACAGGCATGATCACTTTGTTCTGGATTTGGGAATTGGTCTGTCCTTAAAGCATAAATTGTGTCCCCATGACACCCAGCATCTCCTTCAACCCCTCAGTCTGCCAGCCACATGTTCCACATCTTTCCAACTCAGAATCCAGTCGTTGGCATCAGATAGACCGAATGTCCAAATGCCTGACTCAACTTCTCACTTGTCTCTTGGAAGTGTGGACACTATGTGGACACAGAATTGCCAGACTTGCCGTGGGTTCCTCAGGGTCCAATGTGAGAACTGGAAAGATCTGTTTGTTTTCTTTTTTCTGGCTGTTCCTGTGTTGTGCTGTCTGTAAGACTTACTATCAGCGTATTTTTGTTTATATCTCATAAGAGCTGCATCTTTTGTGAGACAGTCTTTCCTCATCGGCCCGCTGTAGGCTAGTTTCTCACCTCTTTTCTGATTTGTTCTAGGTTCACTCACACCTTTTGTATTTCCATAGTTCTATCCTCCTCTCTCTATCCTTCCTTTCCAATTTTATTTTCCTATTAAAAACTTGCCTCTGAAAAAAAATTGGCTGCGCTCTCTCCTCCAGGGTATTTTTTCTTTCTCTTGGTTACTCATCCTGGGAGACTCCCTCTTTGCTCTCGTCTTCATCTCCTAGTCTCTCCTGGCTCACTCTAACTGACGCTCCCCTCATCTAGATGCCCTCCGGGCCTTCTGGCATGCCACCAGCTTCCTCAAAGTTCCTCCTCCTCCTGACGAGATGCCTTTCCTAGGGTCCTGGGTTTTTTGTCGGGGTCCTCAAACCTCTGTGTTTGTAGAAATCAGCCACCCTATTGCTTGAGGGCTAATACTGGGCTTGTCCCTTATTTTAAATAGCACAGTAATATGTACATAGAAGTTACTGCATGATATTTTTATCAATTTCGTTAGATTGCTTTTTACGCTTATCTTTCAAAGAGTTTATATAGGCTTTGGGTTGGGTACTAATGAGCCATTTACTGCATATGTACATAAGTTCCCCGACACACCCTGATCATAGCCTTGGTTAGCTTTAAGGGGCATGAAACTGGGACCAAAGGTTACATGGGGATGTGCAAGTAAGGAAGTGAAGCCAAAAAGCTACCTGATCACATGATTAGGTGTAAGTGAGCCCGCTAAGTAGCAATGGCATGAGCTTTATCTATCCCTGAAATGACCAAAAATTACCAGAAAGACAGGCAAGAGGGTGACTCACCCAGTGTCTCCATAACAACCCAGCTGGCCGTTCCTTTTTCTTCCTACCAATGGCCACCCATTGAAGGGCAGCAGTGCCACACCTGACTATGGGGCCTTGTGACTCAAAGTCTTAAGATTTACAGCATTTTCTTAAGAGACAAAGGTCATTTCTGTGGGTAGCTCCTTTTTAATACCCACGGGTTAGTCATTTAATATGGACGATTCATTCAAGTAAGCTGCCAAGTTCCCTCTGCAGAGAAGAGGTTATATTTTCATAATGCGTTCCCAACCACACAGCAACTTCTGTGTGCAAGCCTAGAGGGGATAACAATGCAAGAAGAGTACCAGTGTTGAGGCACTTTCCAACTGATCCTAGAGGACGCCAAGATACCTTCTCAATTCCCTCAAATGGGTGCTTCCTGTGCACATTTCCCTCCTATGGTGGAAAACGGAATGAAACAATTTATCTTTACACAATGCATTATTTGGTTGTTTTAGGGAGTATAGGAATTATTTAGGAACCAGATTATACCTGGCTTTCTCTCTAGTTTACATAATCCAGTGGTTCCTGCAGGCTCGATGTTTTTCTAGATGAATCGTATGAGTCAGGTCTTCCCGATTCTGTTGCCAGACATGGATGAGTTTGGATGAGTAAATCACTTTCCCTAACGGTAAAAATAAGACAAATAATGCTTATCTATTTCCTCCAACAAAAAGATAAGCGGAAGTTAAAAGGAGAGTATACATAATTTGAATTTCCTGTGAAAAATGTATTAAAGAGGTGGCTGATAATTACTTCATAGCAAAGTTGCTTAGGGACTCGGTCTATTTATCCAAAATAAGTGGTCAAGCTTTAGTCGGTTCCCTGGGGAATAGATATTAAAAGAAATTTTTTATAAGCATGGCAACCTATTAATTGAAATCTTCACTCAAATTTTTTATCATTTTTAAGGGGCATTTGTTAACCAGAGGGAAGAGCTTTGAAAGTGGTAAAGTCAAACAGCCACAGGATTCTTCCCCAGTGCCCACACTATGAATTTATTCACTTAGCAAGTACTGAGTGCCTACTGTGTGCCACTGGATCCATCAGTAAATAACACAGCAAAGAACTCTGCATTCAGGGAGGGGAGAGGAAGGTAGGCAAATGAACCATACACAGTAGATGTAAGAAATAGGTAAAGTCTATAGCATGCTGGAAATTGATAGATACCATGGAAAAAAAGAAAAAGTAGGGCAAGGTCAAGGGGGACCAGCAGCATGAGGTGCCGGGGAAGGTCGCAGCTGTGATTTTGAAGGGGGTGGTAAAAGAGTAGACTCACAGAGAAGATGACATTGAACAAAGACTTGAGGGATGTGAGAGAGAGTCAGGAGAGAACGGGAGAAGAGAGTTCCAGATATTGGGAACAGCCTGTGCAAGGATACCAAGTCCAGAGTGAACACAGCATCCAGGGAAGGAAAGCAAGGGGGCCCTTGTGGCCTGGTGGGGTGAGCAAGGGGAGGGTAATAGGAGAGGAGGTCCGGGTTAAACTCCAAATTTAAATGTCTGCGTCCTTCAATTTTCTCTCTTCTTTTTTTTTTCCCAAGATTGGCACCTGAGCTAACAACTGTTGCCAATCTTTCTTTTTTTTTTTTCCTGCTTTTTTACTCCCCAGAACCCCCAGTATATAGTTGTAAATTTTAGTTGTGGGTCCTTCTAGTTGTGGCATGTGGGACGCCGCCTCACCGTGGCCTGATTAGTGGTGCCATGTCCTCGCCCAGCACCTGAACTGGTGAAACCCTGGGCCGCCAAAGCAGAGCGCGAGAACTTAACCACTTGGCCACGGGGCCGGCCCCTGCTTCAATTTTCTTAGTAGCAATATTTTCTAGTAAAATGTAATTTGGACTTTTCATTAATTCCCACCCTTCAATCACAGTGTATCAGTGAGATTACACCACAATACCACATTTCCAATTTCCATTTTGGTTTACTGAGTGAAGTCATTGCCCAAAACACAGAACACGTGGACCTGTTTCACCACGTTACATCAGAACCACCAGTTGGCCAGCGCTAGCCAGGCCTCCTCTGTCCCACTGAGGGTGTTCATAGGCTCCCCACAGTCCTGTTCTTGTATGAGCAGTGTGCCTCCCCTAGCCCCCTCCTGCTCAGTGCGCCCCACCCCCTGATCAGAGCAGACCCCTCTCATGCTAACAAACCAGTGTGTCAGCTGCAACTCTGACTCCCGCCTAGGGAAGTGCGCATCACCTCCCTGAGGGAACTCCCAGGGACACCGCCAGTAGTGGGCCCTGGTGAGAATGCTGCCGGCTGCTCTGGAAGTCTGCAAAGAGCCAGCTCAGAGCCAGGGTGTGTGCAGAAGAGGGAAGAACGCTGCCTCATGCCCAGGACTGGATTTGTCACTTAGGCCTTGATGCAACTTCTCTCAAAGCTCACACGAAGACAGCCCCGCCAGCTTCTGGCCCGGTCCTCCCCCTGTGGGGCCCCAACTCAGCAAAAGAGGCTGGGCTGCGATGGGTTCCGACATACCCTCCTTAATCCTTTGTCCTTATTCCATTCTCTAGCACCAAATCCCTTCCTCCTCTAGCCCAAAAGCCAAAAGCTCCCAGACATAGGTCAAGCAGGTCTGGAGGCATTCTCACATATGCGATCAGCCGACACAGAACCCCAGTGTGAGAGAAGAAACCGCCCCTCAAACTGCAGCACTGGAATCAAAGAGCAACCCAGCGCCTCCATCCCCTCGAAGAACAGAGAAGTTTTCACCCTGTGGTCAGCCGTTCTTTCCACTTCTGGACGACCCCTTCCAACTGCTAGATGTACCAACTTCTGGTGGCCTGTTGGTAGTGGGATTTTCTTTCTTTCTTCCCTCCCCTCTCATCCCTTTCTTTCCTCTTTTTCTTTCTTTCTTTCTTCCTTCCTCCCTTTCTTTCTTTCTTTCTTTCTCTTTCCTTCTTTTTCTTCCTTCCTTCCTTCCTCTTTCTTTCTTTCTTTTCTTTCCCTCTCTGTCTCTCTTTCTCTCTTTCTTTCTCTCAGTGTATTCTTCGCCCCAATCTGTTGAATGGCAAATATCCCAGTTCCAAACACTTATTTCTCAGACCCTGACATACTTTCAGTTGGATCTATGTTGTGATCCCGGCCGTATCTAATTCTCTGTGCCCATCTCTAAAATGGGGATAAAAACACCCCCCCCCCCCATATACGCACGGAAAGCACTAGGCAAAGCACAAGGTACATAACCAGTGCTCGATGAGTAGCAGTAGTGATCTAACTTCATTGTTTGATAACCTTTATTTTTTGATAAGTGATTACCATAATAAAGTTAATTAACACACCCATCACCTCACATACTTACCATTTTGTGTGTGTGTGTGGTGAGAACATTTAAGACTATTCTCTTAGCAACTTTCAAATAAAAATATAGTATTGTTAACCGTGCTGCACACTAGATCCCCAGAACTACTCATCTGGCAACTGGAAGTTGGTACTTTGACCAACGTCTCCCCTTTCTCTCAACCCCCAGCCTCTGCTAACTGCCATGCTACTCTGTTTCTATGAGTTTGGCCTTTTCAGATTCCACATATAAGTGAGACCATGCAGTATTTGTCTTTCTCTGTCTGACTTATCTCACTTAGCATAATGCCCTCAAGGTCCATCCATGGTGTCAAAAATGGCAGGATTTCCTTCTTTCTCAGGGCTGAATAATATTCCTGTGTGTGTGTGTGTGTGTGTGATTTTCTTTATCCATTCATCCATCACCAGGCACATAGGTTGTTTCCATGTCTTGGTTATTGTGAACAATGCTTCAATGAACATGGGGATCTTCAAGACAGTGATTTCATCTTCAGTGGACATATACCCAGCAGTGGAATTGCTGGATCATAAGGTAGTTCTATTCTTAATTTTTTGAGGAACCTCCATACTAGTTCCCATAATGGCTGCACCAATTTACATTCCCACCAACAGGGCACAAGGGTTCCATTTTCTCCACATCCTCCACAGCACTTGTTTTCTCTAGTCTTTATGATAATATCCATTCTAACGGGCATGAGGTGATATCTCATTTGGTTTTGATTTGCATTTCCCTGATGATTAGTACCTTTTCAGCACCTGTTGGTCATCTGTATGTCTTCTTTGGAAAAATGTTTATTCAGATCCTTCACCCATTTTTTAATTGGATTATTTGGTTTTTTGCTATTAAGTTGTATGAGTTCCTTATATATTTTAGAGATTAACCTCTTACCAGATATACGGTTTGCAAATATTTTCTCCCATTCAGTAGGTTGCCTGTTCATTTTGTTGATGCTTTCCTTTGCTGAGCGTTTTAGTTTGATGTAGACCCACCTGCTTATCTTTGCTTTTGTTGCTTGTGCTTTGGTGTCATATCCAGAAAATCATTGCCAAGACCAACGCGAGGGAGCTTTATCCCTACGTTTTCTTCTAGGAGTTTTAGGTTTTCAGGTCTTACAATTAAGTCTTTAACTCATTTTGAGTTAATTTTTGTGAGTGGATATATTTTTTAAAATCCATCTTGGACACCTTTAACCATTTCACTCACCTATTACCCAGCTAAATGATACCAAATAAATACCACCTCTTTTGCAAGCATCGCTCTTTGTTGTAACAACCTTTCTTAGAACTGTAGCTTTGTCCTGTTCCTGCCTTGACCAGACGTACTTTCGTATTTAACTGTTCCTTCCTTCATCAGGACCCTCCGCAATCTTTGAGAAAACAGATAGTCGGACTTTCTAGGAAGAAATTCATTATTTCGCTTCTACATTCGTGAAACAAATATTTACTGAGAACCTAGTAGGCAGCAAACCCTGCGTAGACGATGAGGATGCAGTGGGGAGCAAACAGCAAAACAGCTCAGGGCTCTCCGGCTGAGAGGTGTGCACCTGCGTCTCAGTTCAGAAGCGGAAGGAATGCGAGGCTAAGAACAGGGGAGCATCTCACCCAGCATCTCAGAAACTCCACAGGGCACTGTGCGCTTCTTGGGAAGCCTTCGATGCTGAGAGACGGTTTAGGTAAAGTAAACACAGAAAGGAGGGAGCGCCTGCAATTCCAGCAGAAAATCAGTAAGCACGGGTAAAGCAACAAGCAAAACTCCCTAAAGAAGCGCGCAATAGGGGCCCGCCTGGTGGTGTTAAGTGCGCACCTTCCGCTTTGGCAGCCTGAGGTTCGCCTGGTCCGATCCCGGGTGCAGACATGGCACTGCTTGGCAAACCATACTGTGGTAGGCATCCCACATATAAAGTAGAAGAAGATGGGCACGAATGTTAGCTCAGGGCCAGCCTTCCTCAGAAAAAAAGAGGACGATTGGCAGCAGTTAACTCAGGGCTAATCTTCCTCAAAAAAAAAAAAAGAAGCGCGCACTAAACCCTCCGCAGACTCTCGCGTCTCAGCCCAAGAAGTCGCCAGGGCAACCTGGAGAGAGGGCGGAGAGCGCGGCCACACCCCAGGCGCGGGCGGCGGCCGGGCGGGGCCGCCCACCAGGGGTGCCCCGCTCCCGGGCCAGGCCGGCGCCCGGCTGTCGGGCGGGGAGAGGTCGGGGTGCAGGCGGCGGCCCCGCCCCGGGAGAGGCGGGCAGGGCGGGGGTATTAGAGGCGCGGAGCCGCCGCCCAGTCCTGCACCGAGCGCGTCGCAGGAGCCACCCGGAGCGAGCGAGCCAGCGAGTGCCGGCGCGGGGTGAGGGGCTCGGGGCCGGGCCCGGGGACGGGGTTGAGACGGGATGGGTCGGAACGGGGACGGGCCGGGCCGGGGCCGGGGACTGGCCTGCGGGCGGCTCCCACCGGGCAGGGCGAGGCGCCCGGGCGCGGCTCGGAGCGCGGCCTTCTTTGGGGCGCGCGGCGGGCGCCTGGGATGGGGGTCTTGGCCTCCTGGTGTCGGGGCAGTGGGCGCCTTCTGGGCAGGGCTCCAGAGCCTTTCATCCCCCGAGAGAGGATTCTGAGACCCAGGGAGAGTCAGCGACGCCTTACGGAGTCTCCGGTTCCTCGTCGGCTGCGGGGCTGCGGCCGCGGCACCGGGCCCTCTGCGACCCCGGGAGGCCGTGTCCGGCGGCGGGTGGGCGCTCTCATCCGACCCAGCGGCCGCTCCAGCTGGGTGTTAGGAGCCGGGCCCCCTTCCCCAGGACACGGGGGTACTGCCAAGGACTCTATCGGGCGGCTCCTGCGACCCGTGACCTGGCTGCCCGGCCCCTTGATCTTGCTGTGGGGCGCGAGTGAGGTCTTCTCCCAAGCCCGGCAGCGTCAGGGGCTGCAGCCGCTCTTTGGATGTTGATCCCACGGAAGATGGTGCTGCCCCAAGGCCTGAGTGGGCATGTGCCCGGCCCGGCAAAGACCGCAGACCCCGAAGTTTTGCAAATCAGTGATTCATCCCTGCCCCAATTGGCTAATTGGGTTTGAGGCTCTCAGCTCTGAGCTGAGATGTGGGGTGGGGACGGAGGGTTGATCGCAGTGTGCAGAGCCCTAGCGCGGGCGGTGGGAGGGGAGAGTTTAAACGTGTGCTCCAGGATTTGCTCTGAATTATCAGTTGCTCAAATGGAGCAAGACAGTGAGTGCGCCCCGAGGGGCCGCAGCTCAGGGCCGGGCGTTGGGGCGCGCGGGGGCGGCTGTGGCGCAGGCTTCAGGCCGGCTCCTTCGAGTCTGCGATTCCTGTTCCAGACACTGTGTAGGAATATTTGTAAGGTGGCTCCGGGGAGCTGGGCTGCTCGACAGTGAGGGCGCTGGACCTCAGGGACCCAGTCTGTTTCTAGGGTTCTGCGAAAGGAACGCAGACAGGCTCAGTTAATTCTGAAGAAAAGGATAGCAGTAAAAATTGACTGCTTGGGCACAGAGCATGAGAGAGAATTTTCACCAACTTCAAAATTCTGACTCACTTGCCTGAAGTTTATGACGTTTATCTTTTGTACTAGGAAATTGTGTTTCCATTTAAGTTAAAATTTAATAGGAATCATTTTTTCCACGACAGTCGCCTCTTCAGACATTGACCCCGAATCCCTGGGGTGGAGTCTACTCCTTGGGTGGGCGTGCCTCCTCTTTGATCCTGGGGAGGCTGGAGCTGCCTCCTGCATCCCTAACGTTTGGGGGTTAGAGTTAAAATCAGCGCTTACTCCATATTCTGGGGAGAAGTTTGATGATGGTCCTTGAATGTTTCGAGCTTAGAAGTAGGATGTCTCCCCGGGTTCCATAACTAGTAGAAGGGGGAGCGCTGGCTGACGGGTTGACCCCAGAGCTGGTTAGTTCAGTGCGAGAGGCAGTCTCCCTCTGCGGAGGGGTCCTCGATGATATTCGCTATGCCGCAGATATACCTAAGTGCTTCATAAAGACTTTTCTCTTATTGCTAATGAGGTCAAAAGGCCAATGTTGGTCTCAGGTATAATTTACGTACCTGTTTCCCCAGAACCCTCATCAGCCAGACTCTGTCTTAACTGCCGCAGAGACCTGTATTCATATAGTGTAACTGGAGAGTCTCACGCTGACCTTAACGCCAACTGTTTTGTCAACTCAACGTCCCTGAGACTCCTGGGAACTGATCTGAAACACAGCCTCTCTTCCTGTGTTGGTTCGGGACACAGGCTCCTGCTGAGGATCACTCAGTAACAGTGTGGTGCGTGAGCTGGCTCTTCTCGGGAGATGCGGACGAGTGAGCCTGCCAGGCTGTGCTTGCTGTCTGCTTCCAATCTGCCGCTGACGAAGTGTCATGTGTTCTCTCCTGACTGATGTTCTGCTTTTCCATAGGGAAAAAAAATCAGTAACTGAGAGGCACAAAGTAACTTTACCTTCCTTGATGCTGAGGAACTGAGAAAGAAATCCTAGTACAGGACCCGTTTCCTTTATCCCAGCTCAGCATCACTGAATTTGGCTTTGGGAACCGGACTTTCCTCAAGCCCCACTCTGTGTTCAGCAGGGCCAGGAAGCAGACGGCCTCTCCCGTGTCCTTGGGAGAGGAGTGTGGGCAGAGCAGGGGGGCGGGGGGGGGGGGGGGGTTCTGGGGAAGTACCTTCTGGATCTGCTTCTC